>NC_056447.1:17608731-17632022 GCF_018296145.1 Oncorhynchus tshawytscha
CTCCTGACTCCTCCACCCACCTCTTCTAGAAGTCCTTACACTATGCAATAGACTAGAAACATGATTGATTTGTAATTCATATATACAGAACAAAAACATATGCAAATCTAACTCCCTTCATTGCATTAATCTGAGGACACAGGATAGTATTTCAATGAGATACTTCATTTCAACCAGTGGAGAATGTAAAACGCTTTATAGAAAAGATGTTCATTATCCAGGTGTTGTAAATACATAAATTCATTAACTATGATAATTGTAATATTATAAATACAAGTTCAATCTATACTTCAATGCTCATATGTTGTGCATTATAAAACGAGGAAGAAAGACGAGGTGGGGTGAGAGGTGTAGAAGACAGAATGGGAAAGAGGTAAGAACAGAGGCAGACAGCATATGATTCATGAATTACAGTGCTACCCTAATATTCTCTCAGTTCATCACAATATGCTCTGTCTCCTAACCAGCCTTGGGCCTCCAGTTGGCCCGAAGGTTATCTTAAGAGCGGGTGAGGTGGCGATGACGGGACTGGCTTCCTCTCTCACATCAAAACCTACCTGCAGACGAGAGACAGATGGATGGAGAGAGAGCATGATTAAGCCCTGTTTTTTTATTCTAACACTGCCAGTCATCATAATCATCAGGAAGTGAAATGCAAAACTGACCTTGGATCATTAACTCTGGGACTACTACATATCTTTAATAATAATTCCTGTATATTATAAACTGACCTGGGATCATTAACTCTGGGACTACTACATCTCTTTAATAATAATTCCTGTATATTATAAACTGACCTGGGATCATTAACTCTGGGACTACTGCATCTCTATCTGTATTTCAATGTAAAGCATCTCTTTAATAATACTTCCTGTTGACCCGACCAAGTGACCTTTCACCTATGATTATGCTGTGCACTCTGTGTCAGCCAGTTCAGATGCGGGAGGGGTTCACCAAAACAGCTGATATAACCTAGAGGATTTAGGGAGAAGGGGGAGAGGGATGAGGTGAAGAAGAGAGACTGTTACTGTGTGTGTGGTCTCACGTGGTGTCCACACTAAGTGGCTACAGAGTACTTTATGCAGAAAAACAGACACATGAGGACAATCAATAGAAGATAATGTCAATAGAAGATACTGTATGTGACGCAGACACCTATCGGAGTGTACCTGAAACATTTAAATATAGAGGGCTATGTGTCTCACCACTTGGTTATTGCAAGTCTAACCCCCAGGGAAATTATGACTTGGCAGAAACAGATCAGTCCAGTGAAAATGTCTGTGTTAATGTGGTGTAAATCTGAAAACCAGCAGCTGACATCTTAAGGGTTTTTTAATGAATAGCGAGACAGGTTCCATGTACAACAAGACAGGCAGAGAGAACACAGAACAGGTGAATTACCTCTGGTTATGGACACTTCTGCCAGCAATAAAGCTTCCGCGGCCTGTTCCTCGGACAGTGAACATGTCGCTCTCTGAAAGTAAAGAAAACAGCTTATTTTTTTATAGAAAACATTAACTGATATATGGTCGTTCCATCTAAAGCAGCGGATGTCATTTTTAGGATTCGTCAATACAGACCAGTACTGCTTACCTGATATGACATCGTCAATACAGACAAGTACTGCTTACCTGATATGACATCGTCAATACAGACCAGTACTGCTTACCTGATATGACATCGTCAATACAGACCAGTACTGCTTACCTGATATGACATCGTCAATACAGACAAGTACTGCTTACCTGATATGACATCGTCAATACAGACCAGTACTGCTTACCTGAGATGACATCATCAATACAGACCAGTACTGCTTACCTGAGATGACATTGTCAATACAGACCAGTACTGCTTACCTGAGATGACATCGTCAATACAGACCAGTACTGCTTACCTGAGATGACATCGTCAATACAGACCAGTACTGCTTACCTGAGATGACATCGTCAATACAGACCAGTACTGCTTACCTGAGATGACATCGTCAATACAGACCAGTACTGCTTACCTGAGATGACATCGTCAATACAGACCAGTACTGCTTACCTGAGATGACATCATCAATACAGACCAGTACTGCTTACCTGAGATGACATCGTCAATACAGACCAGTACTGCTTACCTGAGATGACATCATCAATACAGCCCAGTACTGCTTACCTGGGATGACATCATCAATACAGCCCAGTACTGCTTACCTGGGATGACATCAATACAGACCAGTACTGCTTACCTGGGATGACATCAATACAGACCAGTACTGCTTACCTGGGATGACATCATCAATACAGACCAGTACTGCTTACCTGAGATGACATCATCAATACAGACCAGTACTGCTTACCTGAGATGACATCATCAATACAGACCAGTACTGCTTACCAGAGATGACATCGTCAATACAGACCAGTACTGCTTACCTGAGATGACATCATCAATACAGCCCAGTACTGCTTACCTTAGATGACATCAATACAGACCAGTACTGCTTACCTTAGATGACATCATCAATACAGACAAGTACTGCTTACCTGGGATGACATCATCAATACAGATCACTACTGCTTACCTTAGATGACATCATCAATACAGACCACTACTGCTTACCTTAGATGACATCATCAATACAGACCAGTACTGCTTACCTTAGATGACATCATCAATACAGACCAGTACTGCTTACCTGGGATGACATCATCAATACAGCCCAGTACTGCTTACCTGAGATGACATCATCAATACAGACCAGTACTGCTTACCTGGGATGACATCATCAATACAGACCAGTACTGCTTACCTGAGATGACATCATCAATACAGACCAGTACTGCTTACCTGAGATGACATCAATACAGACCAGTACTGCTTACCTGAGATGACATCAATACAGACCAGTACTGCTTACCTTAGATGACATCATCAATACAGACCAGTACTGCTAACCTGAGATGACATCATCAATACAGCCCAGTACTGCTTACCTGGGATGACATCATCAATACAGCCCAGTACTGCTAACCTGAGATGACATCATCAATACAGACCAGTACTGCTTACCTGAGATGACATTGTCAATACAGACCAGTACTGCTTACCTGAGATGACATCGTCAATACAGACCAGTACTGCTTACCTGAGATGACATCATCAATACAGCCCAGTACTGCTTACCTGAGATGGCATCATCAATACAGACCAGTACTGCTTACCTGAGATGACATTGTCAATACAGCCCAGTACTGCTAACCTGAGATGACATCATCAATACAGACCAGTACTGCTTACCTGAGATGACATCATCTATACAGCCCAGTACTGCTTACCTGAGATGACATCATCAATACAGCCCAGTACTGCTTACCTGAGATGACATCATCAATACAGCCCAGTACTGCTTACAGCCCAGTACTGCTTACCTGAGATGACATCATCACACGGTCCTTCTTCGTAGGTGTCTGCTTTGACTTCCTTTGCGTTGGAAAAAAGTTGCTTTCAGAACAATTATTTCTTGAAAATAAAACAGGTTTTGCTCTCGACACAAACACACAAATGTGCCTCCATAGCATATATCAATTTGCCTGTGAATATCCACACCTCCATACATATGCACAACCGAAGATGACGCATAACCGAAGATTCTGCCATACCCTGCCAGCAGGCCCACAAGCGAGCCACTCAGGAGCAGAATGATGACACGTGGAAGAGGGAAAGGAATGAGATGGGAACAACAATAACTCCTATCAGACCAGATTTGCTCTAACCACCAAGCTTGCTACTCAATGTAATAAACAACTTCTCTAATTAGTTACCTTACACATTATGTTGGCTGGCAATTTGTTAGCTACGCTGTCCTTACTCACCACATAGCATATCATTACAGCAATATGTAGCGGTATGTTATCTAGCTACCTAACATTAGTTATACATCACACTTACCTGTATATTAACTATAGGCTATCTAACTACCCAATGTTTGTTGACTTGATTATTCCCGTCATTCTTAGCTTAGCTAAATGGTGTAGTCGTTGTGCTTTCTCAATGGACATTCGGGAGCTTTAGTAAATTCGCTCTGGCCGTCTATAGGCTGGACAATAGAAGGAGTCTAAATTCACAAAAGGCTGAGAAAAGAATGCAGGCTAAACTGGAACACTGGCGCGAGCCTGGAGTGACTGGAACACTGGCGCGAGCCTGGAGTGACTGGAACACTGGTGCGAGCCTGGAGTGACTGGAACACTGGCGCGAGCCTGGAGTGACTGGAGTGACGCTCAGAATTCCATTTTTTTTTTAAAACGCACTAAAATAAGGCCTGATTTTTTCGCGATTACTTCAAAACGACAGCAAGCAGCTGGGAAATATGGTCAAATTATGAAACTGGGCTCCACGGCGGATGCAATGAACTAGTTTTTATCAGAAATTTACTTTGTTAAAAAATGTCATGTGTCCAGCCTACTATCTCTACGGATTTCAGAGCTCGTCTGAGAGTACCAGAGTAATTCCTTTAGGAGCGCTCAACACCCGTTAAATATGGCCGGTGTTAGTAAACATTGGGGAAAAAAAGCGTAATTAAATTGTTTCCTGCAGGCACATTTAAAGTCACCAACACTCTGGTTAACACGAAAACTGTCTTACCTGCTCTGCTAGGGCGAGTAAAATGGTCAGAGTGGTCTCATTTGTGCCTGGAAGTAGCTAGCCAACGTTAGCTTGGGTGCTTGACTGCCGTTGTAAGGCCAGAACGCTCAAATCAACCCTACTCCTCAGACCCACAAAGAATTTAAAAAAAAAATCTAATTTTGATAAACTCCCATATTTATTGGGGGAAATACCACAATGTGCCACCACAGCAGCAAGATGTGTGACCTGTTGCTGCAAGAAAAGGGAAAGAGTGAAGAACACACACCATTGTAAATTCAACCTATATTTCTGTATTTTTTTTTCACCTTTTGTACTTTATGTGAGGGTCGACGCTGGAGACAGGAAGCAGGTACATGGAGAACATTTAATGGACAACGGACATGAAACAGGACAGGACCAGCGTCTGGACAGGGGACAAAATAACGACATCAATGCTGACAAACAAAGGAAACAGACAGATAAAGGGGAGGTTACTCAATTAACGAGAGAGTTCAGGTTGGTCCAATGAGGCGCAGGTGTGTATAACGAAGGGGACAGGTGGATATAACGAAGGGGACAGGTGTGCATAATGGAGGGGAAAGGTGTATATAACGAAGGGGACAGGTCTGCGTAACGAAGGGGACAGGTGTGTATAACGAAAGGGACAGGTATACATAATGAAGGGGACAGGTATACATAATGAAGGGGACAGGTTTACATAATGAAGGGGACAGGTATACATAATGAAGGGGACAGGTTTGCGTAACGAAGCGGACAGGTGAATAAAACGAGGGGGACAGGTGTGCATAACGAAGGGGACAGGTGTGAGTAATGAAGGGGACAGGTGTGCGTAACGAAGGGGACAGGTGTGTGTAATGAAGGGGACAGGTGTATATAACAAAGGGGACAGGTGTAAGTAACAAATGGGACAGATGTACGTAACGAAGGGGACAGGTGTACGTAACGAAGGGGACAGGTGTGCGTAACGAAGGGGACAGGTGTGCGTAACGATGGTGACAGGTGTGCGTAATGAAGGGGACAGGTGTGCGTAACGAAGGGGACAGGTGTGCGTAACGAAGGGGACAGGTGTATGTAACGAAGGGGACAGGTGTGAATAACGAAGGGGACAGATGTGAGTAACAAAGGGGACATGTGTGTGTAATGAAGAGGACAGGTGTGCGTAATGAAGGGGACTCGTGTGCGTAACGAAGGGGACAGGTGTGTGTAATGAAGGGGACAGGTGTGCGTAACGAAGGGGACAGGTATACATAATGAAGGGGACAGGTGTGTGTAACGAAGAGGACAGGTGTACGTAATGACGGGGACAGGTGTGCGTAATGAAGGGGACAGGTGTGCGTAACGAAGAGGACAGGTGTACGTAACGAAGGGGACAGGTGTAGCGTAATGAAGGGGACAGGTGTGCGTAATGAAGGGGACAGGTTTGTGTAATGAAGGGGACAGGTGCGTAACGAAGGGGACAGGTATACATAATGAAGGGGACAGGTGTGTGTAATGAAGGGGACAGGTATACATAATGAAGGGGACAGGTGTGTGTAACGAAGAGGACAGGTGTGTGTAATGAAGGGGTCAGGTGTATGTAATGAAGGGGACAGGTGTGCGTAACGAAGGGGACAGGTGTGCGTAACGAAGGGGACAGGTGTATATAACGAAAGGGACAGGTATACATAATGAAGGGGACAGGTGTACATAACGAAGGGGACAGGTGTGTGTAATGAAGGGGACAGGTGTGCGTAACGAAGGGGACAGGTGTACATAACGAAGGGGACAGGTGTGTGTAATGAAGGGGACAGGTGTACGTAACGAAGGGGACAGGTATACGTAATGAAGGGGACAGGTGTATAAAACGAAGGGGACATATGTGCATAAAGGAGGGGACAGGAGAGTGTGTAACGAAGGGGACAGGTGTGCATAATGAAGGGGACAGGTGTGCATAACGAAGGGGACAGGTATGCATAATGAAGGGGACAGGTGTGTGTAATGAAGGGGACAGGTATACATAATGAAGGGGACAGGTGTGCGTAACAAAGGGGACAGGTGTATATAACGAAGGGGACAGGTGTGTGTAACGAAGGGGACAGGTGTGTGTAATGAAGGGGACAGGTGTATATAACGAAGGGGACAGGTGTGTGTAACGAAGGGGACAGGTGTGCGTAACGAAGGGGACAGGTGTGCGGAACGAAGGGGACAGGTGTGCGTAACGAAGGGGACAGGTAACGTAACAAAGGGGACAGGTGTGTGTAACGAAGGGGACAGGTGTACGTAACGATGGGGAGAGGTGTGCGTAACGAAGGGGACAGGTGTACGTAACGAAGGGGACAGGTGTGTGTAACGAAGGGGTCAGGTGTATGTAACAAAGGGGACAGGTGTGCGTAACGAAGGGGACAGGTAACGTAACAAAGGGGACAGGTGTGTGTAACGAAGGGGTCAGGTGGATGTAACGAAGGGGACAGGTGTGTGTAACAGTAACGGGGACAGGTAACGTAACAAAGGGGACAGGTAACGTAACAAAGGGGACAGGTAACGTAACAAAGGGGACAGGTGTGCATAACGAAGGGGACAGGTAGGTGTAACGAAGGGGACAGGTGTGTGTAACGAAGGGGACAGGTGTGCGTAATGAAGGGGACAGGTGTATATAACGAAGGGGACAGGTGTGTGTAATGAAGGGGACAGGTGTTTGTAACGAAGGGGACAGGTGTGCGTAACGAAGGGGACAGGTGTGGGTAACGGAGGGGACAGGTGTGCGTAACGAAGGGGACAGGTGTGCGTAACGAAGGGGACAGGTGTGCGTAATGAAGGGGACAGGTGTGCGTAATGAAGGGGACAGGTGTGCATAACGAAGTGGACAGGTGTGCGTAATGAAGGGGACAGGTGTGCGTAATGAAGGGGACAGGTGTGCATAACGAAGGGGACAGGTGTGCGTAATGAAGGGGACAGGTGTGCGTAATGAAGGCAGTCTGGCAGGAGCAGGCGGGATATTTTATTAACTATTTGCATATCATTACAACACTGTATATAGACATAATATGACATTTGAAATGTATCTATTTCATTTGCTTTGACAATGTAAACACGTTTCCCATGCCAATATAGCCCCTTAAATTGAAATTGAAGGGAGAGAGAGATACAGAGAGAAACAGAGAGAGACAGAGAGAGAGAGAGTGAGAGAGAGATACAAGTTAAGTTACTGTTATTATTTCCCTATTTAACCCCCCGGTTCCCATTAAGTTACTGTTATTATTTCCCTATTTAACCCCCCGGTTCCCATTAAGTTACTGTTATTATTTCCCTATTTAACCACCTGGTTCCCATTAAGTTACTGTTATTATTTCCCTATTTAACCCCCGCTTCCCATTAAGTTACTGTTATTATTTCCCTATTTAACCCCGGTTCCCATTATGTTACTATTATTATTTCCCTATTTAACCCCCCGGTTCCCATTATGTTACTATTATTATTTCCCTATTTAACCCCCTGGTTCCCATTATGTTACTATTATTATTTCCCTATTTAACCCCCCGGTTCCCATTATGTTTTGTGCATGATTGTTCCTGGTTTTGTGTTAGGGGTTTGTTATTCCCTGCGTGGATTATTTTGGCTGATTTATTTTTCAGAGTAAAGTACATTATTTGACAGAGTTCTGTGTCCTGCGCTTGACTCCGTCCTCACCTCTGCACATGACAACTATGTAGCGAATAGGGAGCCGTTAGGGACACCGCTCTGGTCAACTGAAAGCAGATTTGGGGGGATGCTATAGCTGTTGATCGTCTATAGTCACTGTTATTGAAATAAATAAATAAATAAATGAAACAATAATTTGTTCGCAGGGATAGGTTCAACCTCAATATTCCTGAAAATAATATTCAATTAACCAGAAACCTAATTATCGACAAGGTCCACTTCTGCTTCTATAGAGATAGGGAGGGACTGAGTCCAAAATGGCACCCTATTCCCTATATAGTGCACTGCTTTTGACCAGGGCCCATAGTAGGCCAACATAGTCTCTGGTTAAAATTTGTGTTCTACCAATATGTAAGAAATAGGGGGCCATTTGGGATGCAGGCAGTGTTCCTAAAAACAAAGCCAAGGGAGTCTCTGCTCAAATATTCAACAGCTATTATGGCTTATTGTTAGTCTTATCGTCTCTCTCTGTCTCTCTCTCTCTCTCTCTCTCTCTCTCGCTGTCTCTCTCTGTCTCTCTCTCTGTCTCTCTCTGTCTCTCTGTCTCTCTCTCTCTCTCTGTCTCTCTCTCTCTCTCTCTCTCTCTCTCTGTCTCTCTCTCTCTGTATCTCTCTCTGTCTCTCTCTGTCTCTCTCTCTCTGTCTCTCTCTCTCTCTCTCTCTGTATCTCTCTCTCTGTATCTCTCTCTGTCTGTCTCTCTCTCTCTCTCTCTCTCTGTCTCTCTCTGTTTCTCTCTGTCTCTCTCTCTGTCTCTCTGTCTCTCTGTCTCTCTGTATCTCTCTCTCTCTGTATCTCTCTCCGTCTCTCTGTCTCTGTCTCTGTATCTCTGTCTCTCTCTGTCTCTGTCTCTGTATCTCTGTCTCTCTCTGTCTCTCTGTATCTCTCTCTCCGTCTCTCTCTCTCTCTCTGTCTCTCTTAATTCAATTCAATTCAAGGGCTTTATTGGCATGGGAAACATGTGTTAACATTGCCAAAGCAAGTGAGGTAGATAGTATATAAAGTGAAATAAACAATAAAGATTAACAGTAAACATTACACATACAGAAGTTTCAAAACAATAAAGACATTACAAATGTCATATTATATATATATACAGTGTTTTAACAATGTACAAATGGTAAAGGACACAAGATAAAATAAATAAGCATAAATATGGGTTGTATTTACAATGGTGTGTGTTCTTCACTGGTTGCCCTTTTCTCGTGGCAACATCTCACAAATCTTGCTGCTGTGATGGCACACTGTGGAATTTCACCCAGTAGATATGGGAGTTTATCAAAATTGGATTTGTTTTCGAATTCTTTGTGGATCTGTGTAATCTGAGGGAAATATGTCTCTCTAATATGGTCATACATTGGGCAGGAGGTTAGGAAGTGCAGCTCAGTTTCCACCTCATTTTGTGGGCAGTGTGCACATAGCCTGTCTTCTCTTGAGAGCCATGTCTGCCTACGGCGGCCTTTCTCAATAGCAAGGCTATGCTCACTGAGTCTGTACATAGTCAAAGCTTTCCTTAAAACCTCTTATGGATAGGGGAGATGCTAGCGTCTTAGCGCATAAGAAGCTATTATCTGATAGCCTGCACCCATCTACACCAGCAGTCAACAAAGGAGCTAGCATAGCAGGCGCTACACAAAACGCTGAAATAAAATATAAAATATGAATTACCTTTGATGAGCTTCATTTGTTGGCACTCCAATATGTCCCATAAACATCACAATTGGTCCTTTTGGTCGATTAATTCCGTCCATATATATCGAAAATGTCCATTTATAAAGCGCGTTTGATCAGGAAAAAGACAGCGTACAAAAACGCAACGTCACAACAAAATATTTCAAAAGTTGCCTATAAACTTGGCCAAAATATTTCACAGGTGCATGTACATTAATTGTTTATGGTTCATTGAACAAGCATGGGAGACAGTGTTTAAACCCTTTACAGTGAAGATCTGGGAAGTTAAGTGGATTTTTACGAATTATCTTTGAAAGACAGAGTCCTGAAAAATGGACGTTTCTTTTTTTTATGCTGAGTTTAGCTGCATAGAGGAATAGTGTTATATTGTTAGACTGAGATAGATGCATGATGGAATAGTGTTAGACTGAGATAGTTGCATGATGGAATAGTGTTATATTGTTAGACTGAGATAGTTGCATGATGGGATAGTGTTATATTGTTAGACTGAGATAGTTGCATGGTGGATATTGTTAGACTGAGATAGTTGCATGGTGGGATAGTGTTAGACTGAGATAGATGCATGGTGGGATAGTGTTATATTGTTAGACTGAGATAGATGCATGATGGAATAGTGTTAGACTGAGATAGTTGCATGATGGAATAGTGTTATATTGTTAGACTGAGATAGTTGCATGATGGGATAGTGTTATATTGTTAGACTGAGATAGTTGCATGGTGGGATATTGTTAGACTGAGATAGTTGCATGGTGGGATAGTGTTAGACTGAGATAGATGCATGATGGGATAGTGTTATATTGTTAGACTGAGATAGATGCATGATGGGATAGTGTTATATTGTTAGACTGAGATAGTTGCATGATGGGATAGTGTTATATTGTTAGACTGAGATAGTTGCATGATGGGATAGTGTTATATTGTTAGACTGAGATAGATGCATGATGGGATAGTGTTATATTGTTAGACTGAGATATATGCATGATGGGATAGTGTTATATTGTTAGACTGAGATAGATGCATGATGGGATAGTGTTATATTGTTAGACTGAGATATATGCATGATGGGATAGTGTTATATTGTTAGACTGAGATAGTTGCATGATGGGATAGTGTTATATTGTTAGACTGAGATAGATGCATGATGGGATAGTGTTATATTGTTAGACTGAGATAGTTGCATGATGGGATAGTGTTATATTGTTAGACTGAGATAGTTGCATGATGGGATAGTGTTATATTGTTAGACTGAGATAGTTGCATGATGGGATAGTGTTATATTGTTAGACTGAGATAGATGCATGATGGGATAGTGTTATATTGTTAGACTGAGATAGATGCATGATGGGATAGTGTTATATTGTTAGACTGAGATAGATGCATGATGGGATAGTGTTATATTGTTAGATGAGATAGTTGCATGATGGGATAGTGTTATATTGTTAGACTGAGATAGATGCATGATGGGATAGTGTTATATTGTTATACTGAGATAGTTGCATGGTGGGATAGTGTTATATTGTTAGACTGAGATAGATGCATGATGGGATAGTGTTATATTGTTATACTGAGATAGTTGCATGGTGGGATAGTGTTATATTGTTAGACTGAGATAGTTGCATGATGGGATAGTGTTATATTGTTAGACTGAGATAGTTGCATGATGGATGATAGTGTTATATTGTTAGACTGAGATAGATGCATGATGGGATAGTGTTATATTGTTATACTGAGATAGTTGCATGATGGGATAGTGTTATATTGTTAGACTGAGATAGATGCATGGTGGGATAGTGTTATATTGTTAGACTGAGATAGATGCATGATGGGATAGTGTTATATTGTTAGACTGAGATAGTTGCATGATGGGATAGTGTTATATTGTTAGACTGAGATAGATGCATGATGGGATAGTGTTATATTGTTATACTGAGATAGTTGCATGATGGGATAGTGTTATATTGTTAGACTGAGATAGTTGCATGATGGGATAGTGTTATATTGTTAGACTGAGATAGATGCATGATGGGATAGTGTTATATTGTTAGACTGAGATAGTTGCATGGTGGGATAGTGTTATATTGTTAGACTGAGATAGATGCATGATGGGATAGTGTTATATTGTTATACTGAGATAGTTGCATGATGGGATAGTGTTATATTGCATGATAGTGTTATATTGTTAGACTGAGATAGATGCATGATGGGATAGTGTTATATTGTTAGACTGAGATAGATGCATGATGGGATAGTGTTATATTGTTAGACTGAGATAGTTGCATGATGGGATAGTGTTATATTGTTATACTGAGATAGTTGCATGATGGGATAGTGTTATATTGTTAGACTGAGATAGTTGCATGGTGGGATAGTGTTATATTGTTAGACTGAGATAGATGCATGATGGGATAGTGTTATATTGTTAGACTGAGATAGTTGCATGATGGGATAGTGTTATATTGTTAGACTGAGATAGATGCATGATGGGATAGTGTTATATTGTTATACTGAGATAGTTGCATGATGGGATAGTGTTATATTGTTAGACTGAGATAGATGCATGATGGGATAGTGTTATATTGTTAGACTGAGATAGATGCATGATGGGATAGTGTTATATTGTTAGACTGAGATAGTTGCATGATGGGATAGTGTTAGACTGAGATAGTTGCATGATGGGATAGTGTTATATTGTTAGACTGAGATAGTTGCATGATGGGATAGTGTTATATTGTTAGACTGAGATAGTTGCATGATGGGATAGTGTTATATTGTTAGACTGAGATAGTTGCATGATGGAATAGTGTTATATTGTTAGACTGAGATAGTTGCATGATGGGATAGTGTTATATTGTTAGACTGAGATAGTTGCATGATGGAATAGTGTTATATTGTTAGACTGAGATAGTTGCATGATGGGATAGTGTTATATTGTTAGACTGAGATAGTTGCATGATGGGATAGTGTTATATTGTTAGACTGAGATAGTTGCATGATGGGATAGTGTTAGACTGAGATAGTTGCATGATGGAATAGTGTTATATTGTTAGACTGAGATAGTTGCATGATGGGATAGTGTTATATTGTTAGACTGAGATAGTTGCATGATGGGATAGTGTTATATTGTTAGACTGAGATAGTTGCATGATGGGATAGTGTTATATTGTTAGACTGAGATAGTTGCATGATGGGATAGTGTTAGACTGAGATAGATGCATGATGGGATAGTGTTATATTGTTAGACTGAGATAGTTGCATGATGGGATAGTGTTAGACTGAGATAGTTGCATGATGGGATAGTGTTATATTGTTAGACTGAGATAGTTGCATGATGGGATAGTGTTATACTGAGATAGATGCATGATGGGATAGTGTTAGACTAAGATAGATGCATGATGCGATAGTGTTAGACTGAGATAGATGCATGATGGGATAGTGTTAGACTGAGATATATGCATGATGGGATAGTGTTATATTGTTAGACTGAGATAGGTGCATGATGGGATAGTGTTAGACTGAGATATATGCATGATGGGATAGTGTTATATTGTTAGACTGAGATAGTTGCATGATGGGATAGTGTTAGACTGAGATAGATGCATGATGGGATAGTGTTAGACTGAGATAGATGCATGATGGGATAGTGTTAGACTGAGATAGATGCATGATGGGATAGTGTTAGACTGAGATAGATGCATGATGGGATAGTGTTAGACTGAGATAGATGCATGATGGGATAGTGTTATATTGTTAGACTGAGATAGATGCATGATGGGATAGTGTTAGACTGAGATAGATGCATGATGGGATAGTGTTAGACTGAGATAGATGCATGATGGGATAGTGTTAGACTGAGATAGATGCATGATGGGATAGTGTTAGACTGAGATAGATGCATGATGGGATAGTGTTAGACTGAGATAGATGCATGATGGGATAGTGTTATATTGTTAGACTGAGATAGTTGCATGATGGGATAGTGTTAGACTGAGATAGATGCATGATGGGATAGTGTTATATTGTTAGACTGAGATAGATGCATGATGGGATAGTGTTAGACTGAGATAGATGCATGATGGGATAGTGTTATATTGTTAGACTGAGATAGTTGCATGATGGGATAGTGTTAGACTGAGATAGATGCATGATGGGATAGTGTTAGACTGAGATAGATGCATGATGGGATAGTGTTAGACTGAGATAGATGCATGATGGGATAGTGTTATATTGTTAGACTGAGATAGTTGCATGATGGGATAGTGTTAGACTGAGATAGATGCATGATGGGATAGTGTTAGACTGAGATAGATGCATGATGGGATAGTGTTAGACTGAGATAGATGCATGATGGGATAGTGTTAGACTGAGATAGATGCATGATGGGATAGTGTTATACTGAGATAGATGCATGATGGGATAGTGTTAGACTGAGATAGATGCATGATGGGATAGTGTTATATTGTTAGACTGAGATAGTTGCATGATGGGATAGTGTTAGACTGAGATAGATGCATGATGGGATAGTGTTAGACTGAGATAGATGCATGATGGGATAGTGTTAGACTGAGATAGATGCATGATGGGATAGTGTTAGACTGAGATAGATGCATGATGGGATAGTGTTATACTGAGATAGATGCATGATGGGATAGTGTTATATTGTTAGACTGAGATAGATGCATGATGGGATAGTGTTAGACTGAGATAGATGCATGATGGGATAGTGTTATAGTGTTATACTGAGATAGATGCATGATGGGATAGTGTTATACTGAGATAGATGCATGATGGGATAGTGTTATATTGTTAGACTGAGATAGATGCATGATGGGATAGTGTTATACTGAGATAGATGCATGATGGGATAGTGTTATATTGTTAGACTGAGATAGATGCATGATGGGGTAGTGTTAGACTGAGATAGATGCATGATGGGATAGTGTTATATTGTTAGACTGAGATAGATGCATGATGGGATAGTGTTATATTGTTAGACTGAGATAGATGCATGATGGGATAGTGTTATATTGTTAGACTGAGATAGATGCATGATGGGATAGTGTTAGACTGAGATAGATGCATGATGGGATAGTGTTATATTGTTAGACTGAGATAGATGCATGATGGGATAGTGTTATATTGTTAGAGATAGATGCATGATGGGATAGTGTTATACTGAGATAGATAGATGCATGGGATAGTGTTAGACTGAGATAGATGCATGATGGGATAGTGTTATATTGTTAGACTGAGATAGATGCATGATGGGATAGTGTTATATTGTTAGACTGAGATAGATGCATGATGGGATAGTGTTATATTGTTAGACTGAGATAGATGCATGATGGGATAGTGTTAGACTGAGATAGATGCATGATGGATAGTGTTATATTGTTATACATGATGGGATAGTGTTATATTGTTAGACATGATGGGATAGTGTTAGACTGAGATAGATGCATGATGGGATAGTGTTAGACTGAGATAGTTGCATGATGGGATAGTGTTAGACTGAGATAGATGCATGATGGGATAGTGTTAGACTGAGATAGATGCATGATGGGATAGTTTTATATTGTTATACTGAGATAGATGCATGATGGGATAGTGTTATACTGAGATAGATGCATGATGGGATAGTGTTATATTGTTATACTGAGATAGATGCATGATGGGATAGTGTTAGACTGAGATAGATGCATGATGGGATAGTGTTATATTGTTATACTGAGATAGATGCATGATGGGATAGTGTTAGACTGAGATAGATGCATGATGGGATAGTGTTAGACTGAGATAGATGCATGATGGGATAGTGTTATATTGTTAGATGCATGATGGGATAGTGTTAGACTGAGATAGATGCATGATGGGATAGTGTTAGACTGAGATAGATGCATGATGGGATAGTGTTATAGTGTTATACTGAGATAGATGCATGATGGGATAGTGTTATACTGAGATAGATGCATGATGGGATAGTGTTATATTGTTAGACTGAGATAGATGCATGATGGGATAGTGTTATATTGTTATACTGAGATAGTTGCATGATGGGATAGTGTTATATTGTTAGACTGAGATAGTTGCATGATGGGATAGTGTTAGACTGAGATAGTTGCATGATGGAATAGTGTTATATTGTTAGACTGAGATAGTTGCATGATGGGATAGTGTTATATTGTTAGACTGAGATAGTTGCATGATGGGATAGTGTTATATTGTTAGACTGAGATAGTTGCATGATGGGATAGTGTTAGACTGAGATAGATGCATGATGGGATAGTGTTATATTGTTAGACTGAGATAGTTGCATGATGGGATAGTGTTAGACTGAGATAGTTGCATGATGGGATAGTGTTATATTGTTAGACTGAGATAGTTGCATGATGGGATAGTGTTATACTGAGATAGATGCATGATGGGATAGTGTTATATTGTTAGACTGAGATAGTTGCATGATGGGATAGTGTTATACTGAGATAGATGCATGATGGGATAGTGTTATATTGTTAGACTGAGATAGATGCATGATGGGATAGTGTTAGACTGAGATAGATGCATGATGGGATAGTGTTAGACTGAGATAGATGCATGATGGGATAGTGTTAGACTAAGATAGATGCATGATGCGATAGTGTTAGACTAAGATAGATGCATGATGGGATAGTGTTAGACTGAGATAGATGGATGATGGGATAGTGTTATATTGTTAGACTGAGATAGTTGCATGATGGGATAGTGTTAGACTGAGATAGATGCATGATGGGATAGTGTTAGACTGAGATAGATGCATGATGGGATAGTGTTAGACTGAGATAGATGCATGATGGGATAGTGTTAGACTGAGATAGATGCATGATGGGATAGTGTTATATTGTTAGACTGAGATAGATGCATGATGGGATAGTGTTATATTGTTAGACTGAGATAGATGCATGATGGGATAGTGTTAGACTGAGATAGATGCATGATGGGATAGTGTTATATTGTTAGACTGAGATAGATGCATGATGGGATAGTGTTATATTGTTAGACTGAGATAGATGCATGATGGGATAGTGTTATATTGTTATACTGAGATAGATGCATGATGGGATAGTGTTAGACTGAGATAGATGCATGATGGGATAGTGTTATATTGTTAGACTGAGATAGATGCATGATGGGATAGTGTTAGACTGAGATAGATGCATGATGGGATAGTGTTATATTGTTAGACTGAGATAGATGCATGATGGGATAGTGTTATAGTGTTAGACTGAGATAGATGCATGATGGGATAGTGTTAGACTGAGATAGATGCATGATGGGATAGTGTTAGACTGAGATAGATGCATGATGGGATAGTGTTATATTGTTAGACTGAGATAGTTGCATGATGGGATAGTGTTATATTGTTAGACTGAGATAGATGCATGATGGGATAGTGTTAGACTGAGATAGATGCATGATGGGATAGTGTTAGACTGAGATAGATGCATGATGGGATAGTGTTAGAGTGTTATACTGAGATAGATGCATGATGGGATAGTGTTAGACTGAGATAGATGCATGATGGGATAGTGTTATATTGTTAGACTGAGATAGATGCATGATGGGATAGTGTTATACTGAGATAGATGCATGATGGGATAGTGTTAGACTGAGATAGATGCATGATGGGATAGTGTTATATGAGATAGATGCATGATGATGGATAGTGTTAGACTGAGATAGATGCATGATGGGATAGTGTTATATTGTTAGACTGAGATAGATGCATGATGGGATAGTGTTATATTGAGATAGATGCATGATGGGATAGTGTTATATTGTTATACTGAGATAGATGCATGATGGGATAGTGTTAGACTGAGATAGATGCATGATGGGATAGTGTTATATTGTTAGACTGAGATAGATGCATGATGGGATAGTGTTAGACTGAGATAGATGCATGATGGGATAGTGTTAGACTGAGATAGATGCATGATGGGATAGTGTTAGACTGAGATAGATGCATGATGGGATAGTGTTATATTGACTGAGATAGATGCATGATAGTGATAGTGTTAGACTGAGATAGATGCATGATGGGATAGTGTTATATTGTTAGACTGAGATAGATGCATGATGGGATAGTGTTATATTGTTATACTGAGATAGATGCATGATGGGATAGTGTTAGACTGAGATAGATGCATGATGGGATAGTGTTATACTGAGATAGATGCATGATGGGATAGTGTTATATTGTTAGACTGAGATAGTTGCATGATGGGATAGTGTTATATTGTTAGACTGAGATAGTTGCATGATGGGATAGTGTTATATTGTTAGACTGAGATAGTTGCATGATGGGATAGTGTTAGACTGAGATAGATGCATGATGGGATAGTGTTAGACTGAGATAGTTGCATGATGGGATAGTGTTAGACTGAGATAGTTGCATGATGGGATAGTGTTATATTGTTAGACTGAGATAGTTGCATGATGGGATAGTGTTATACTGAGATAGATGCATGATGGGATAGTGTTATATTGTTAGACTGAGATAGTTGCATGATGGGATAGTGTTATACTGAGATAGATGCATGATGGGATAGTGTTATATTGTTAGACTGAGATAGATGCATGATGGGATAGTGTTAGACTGAGATAGATGCATGATGGGATAGTGTTAGACTGAGATAGATGCATGATGGGATAGTGTTAGACTAAGATAGATGCATGATGGGATAGTGTTAGACTGAGATAGATGCATGATGGGATAGTGTTAGACTGAGATAGATGCATGATGGGATAGTGTTATATTGTTAGACTGAGATAGATGCATGATGGGATAGTGTTAGACTGAGATAGATGCATGATGGGATAGTGTTAGACTGAGATAGATGCATGATGGGATAGTGTTAGAGACTGAGATAGATGCATGATGGGATAGTGTTATATTGTTAGACTGAGATAGATGCATGATGGGATAGTGTTATATTGTTAGACTGAGATAGATGCATGATGGGATAGTGTTAGACTGAGATAGATGCATGATGGGATAGTGTTATATTGACTGAGATAGATGCATGATGGGATAGTGTTATATTGTTAGACTGAGATAGATGCATGATGGATAGTGTTATATTGTTAGACTGAGATAGATGCATGATGGGATAGTGTTATATTGTTATACTGAGATAGATGCATGATGGGATAGTGTTAGACTGAGATAGATGCATGATGGGATAGTGTTATATTGTTAGACTGAGATAGATGCATGATGGGATAGTGTTATACTGAGATAGATGCATGATGGGATAGTGTTATATTGTTAGACTGAGATAGATGCATGATGGGATAGTGTTAGACTGAGATAGATGCATGATGGGATAGTGTTATATTGTTAGACTGAGATAGATGCATGATGGGATAGTGTTATATTGTTAGACTGAGATAGATGCATGATGGGATAGTGTTATATTGTTAGACTGAGATAGATGCATGATGGGATAGTGTTAGACTGAGATAGATGCATGATGGGATAGTGTTATATTGTTAGACTGAGATAGTTGCATGATGGGATAGTGTTAGACTGAGATAGTTGCATGATGGGATAGTGTTATATTGTTAGACTGAGATAGTTGCATGATGGGATAGTGTTATACTGAGATAGATGCATGATGGGATAGTGTTATATTGTTAGACTGAGATAGATGCATGATGGGATAGTGTTATACTGAGATAGATGCATGATGGGATAGTGTTATATTGTTAGACTGAGATAGATGCATGATGGGATAGTGTTAGACTGAGATAGATGCATGATGGGATAGTGTTAGACTGAGATAGATGCATGATAGTGATAGTGTTAGACTGAGATAGATGCATGATGATAGTGTTAGATAAGATAGATGCATGATGGGATAGTGTTAGACTGAGATAGATGCATGATGGGATAGTGTTATATTGTTAGACTGAGATAGTTGCATGATGGGATAGTGTTAGACTGAGATAGATGCATGATGGGATAGTGTTAGACTGAGATAGATGCATGATGGGATAGTGTTAGACTGAGATAGATGCATGATGGGATAGTGTTAGACTGAGATAGATGCATGATGGGATAGTGTTATATTGTTAGACTGAGATAGATGCATGGTGGGATAGTGTTATATTGTTAGACTGAGATAGATGCATGATGGGATAGTGTTAGACTGAGATATATGCATGATGGGATAGTGTTATATTGTTAGACTGAGATAGATGCATGATGGGATAGTGTTATACTGAGATAGATGCATGATGGGATAGTGTTATATTGTTAGACTGAGATAGATGCATGATGGGGTAGTGTTAGACTGAGATAGATGCATGATGGGATAGTGTTATATTGTTAGACTGAGATAGATGCATGATGGGATAGTGTTATATTGTTAGACTGAGATAGATGCATGATGGGATAGTGTTATATTGTTAGACTGAGATAGATGCATGATGGGATAGTGTTAGACTGAGATAGATGCATGATGGGATAGTGTTAGACTGAGATAGATGCATGATGGGATAGTGTTATATTGAGATGAGATAGTTTATATTGACATGATGGGATAGTGTTATATTGAGA
Source organism: Oncorhynchus tshawytscha (assembly GCF_018296145.1). NCBI lineage: Eukaryota > Metazoa > Chordata > Actinopteri > Salmoniformes > Salmonidae > Oncorhynchus > Oncorhynchus tshawytscha. The sequence continues at coordinate 17,629,331 of NC_056447.1, forward strand.
TAGATGCATGATGGGATAGTGTTATACTGAGATAGATGCATGATGGGATAGTGTTATACTGAGATAGATGCATGATGGGATAGTGTTATATTGTTATACTGAGATAGATGCATGATGGGATAGTGTTAGACTGAGATAGATGCATGATGGGATAGTGTTATACTGAGATAGATGCATGATGGAATAGTGTTATATTGTTATACTGAGATAGATGCATGATGGGATAGTGTTATACTGTTAGACTGAGATAGTTGCATGGTGGGATAGTGTTATATTGTTAGACTGAGATAGTTGCATGATGGGATAGTGTTAGACTGAGATAGATGCATGATGGGATGATGATGGGATAGTGTTAGACTGAGATAGATGCATGATGGGATAGTGTTATATTGTTAGACTGAGATAGATGCATGATGGGATAGTGTTATATTGTTATACTGAGATAGATGCATGATGGGATAGTGTTATATTGTTAGACTGAGATAGTTGCATGATGGGATAGTGTTAGACTGAGATAGATGCATGATGGATAGTGTTATATTGTTAGACTGAGATAGATGCATGATGGGATAGTGTTATATTGTTAGACTGAGATAGTTGCATGATGGGATAGTGTTATATTGTTAGACTGAGATAGATGCATGATGGGATAGTGTTAGACTGAGATAGATGCATGATGGGATAGTGTTATATTGTTAGACTGAGATAGTAGATGCATGATGGGATAGTGTTAGACTGAGATAGATGCATGATGGGATAGTGTTATATTGTTAGACTGAGATAGATGCATGATGGGATAGTGTTATACTGAGATAGATGCATGATGGGATAGTGTTATATTGTTAGAGACTGAGATAGATGCATGATGGGATAGTGTTATACTGAGATAGATGCATGATGGGATAGTGTTATATTGTTAGACTGAGATAGATGCATGATGGGATAGTGTTAGACTGAGATAGATGCATGATGGGATAGTGTTAGACTGAGATAGATGCATGATGGGATAGTGTTAGACTAGATAGATGCATGATGATAGTGTTAGACTAGATAGATGCATGATGGGATAGTGTTAGACTGAGATAGATGCATGATGGGATAGTGTTATATTGTTAGACTGAGATAGATGCATGATGGGATAGTGTTAGACTGAGATAGATGCATGATGGGATAGTGTTAGACTGAGATAGATGCATGATGGGATAGTGTTAGACTGAGATAGATGCATGATGGGATAGTGTTAGACTGAGATAGATAGCATGATGGGATAGTGTTATATTGTTAGACTGAGATAGATGCATGATGGGATAGTGTTATATTGTTAGACTGAGATAGATGCATGATGGGATAGTGTTAGACTGAGATAGATGCATGATGGGATAGTGTTATATTGTTAGACTGAGATAGATGCATGATGGGATAGTGTTATATTGTTAGACTGAGATAGATGCATGATGGGATAGTGTTATATTGTTAGACTGAGATAGATGCATGATGGGATAGTGTTATATTGTTAGACTGAGATAGATGCATGATGGGATAGTGTTAGACTGAGATAGATGCATGATGGGATAGTGTTATATTGTTAGACTGAGATAGTTGCATGATGGGATAGTGTTAGACTGAGATAGTTGCATGATGGGATAGTGTTATATTGTTAGACTGAGATAGTTGCATGATGGGATAGTGTTATATTGTTAGACTGAGATAGATGCATGATGGGATAGTGTTATACTGAGATAGATGCATGATGGGATACTGTTAGACTGAGATAGATGCATGATGGGATAGTGTTATATTGTTAGACTGAGATAGATGCATGATGGGATAGTGTTAGCTGAGATAGATGCATGATGGGATAGTGTTAGACTGAGATAGATGCATGATGGGATAGTGTTATATTGTTAGATAGATGCATGATGGGATAGTGTTATATTGTTATACTGAGATAGATGCATGATGGGATAGTGTTATAGATAGATGCATGATATAGTGTTAGACTGAGATAGATGCATGATGGGATAGTGTTATATTGTTAGACTGAGATAGATGCATGATGGGATAGTGTTATATTGTTAGACTGAGATAGATGCATGATGGGATAGTGTTATATTGTTAGACTGAGATAGATGCATGATGGGATGTTATTGGAGATAGATGCATGATGGGATAGTGTTAGACTGAGATAGATGCATGATGGGATAGTGTTATTATATGTTAGACTGAGATAGATGCATGATGGGATAGTGTTAGACTGAGATAGATGCATGATGGGATAGTGTTATATTGTTAGACTGAGATAGATGCATGATGGGATAGTGTTATACTGAGATAGATGCATGATGGGATAGTGTTAGACTAAGATAGATGCATGATGGGATAGTGTTAGACTGAGATAGATGCATGATGGGATAGTGTTATATTGTTAGACTGAGATAGATGCATGATGGGATAGTGTTACACTGAGATAGATGCATGATGGGATAGTGTTATATTGTTAGACTGAGATAGATGCATGATGGGATAGTGTTAGACTGAGATAGATGCATGATGGGATAGTGTAGTTAGCATAGATGCATGATAGTTTTTAGACTGAGATAGATGCATGATGGGATAGTGTTAGACTGAGATAGATGCATGATGGGATAGTGTTAGACTGAGATAGATGCATGATGGGATAGTGTTATACTGA
>NC_056447.1:17632122-17642103 GCF_018296145.1 Oncorhynchus tshawytscha
ATTTATCTTACAAAGGAGTTGTTATAGTAAATTTCCTTTTTGTCCTTGAGCTAGCTTATGGCGACAGCCATACCAAACTGACCCTGCTTTTATTATCCTCCCTCATGAGGGAAATACATTTCAAAATGAACGCAAGGCAAATAATTTCTATAAAACTAAATATATGATCTTTACTTGAACATTGTGTGTTGATGTTATTCTAATACCTTAAGACTTTCTGGTGGATGTTTTCTAAAACACCTTTTCCATCTGTTTGACCAGAAGTCAAAGCCTTTGCTTATTCCTAATATTTCAGATAGAAAATGATTGAAAAAAAGTATAAGCCTTAATTTCTCAAAAGTATAGACTCCTAGCTCTCATTTGACACACTCTTGTAAACTTCAAATGTTGGTGCTCATTGGACCTTTTACATGGAAATGCACATGACAGCTAGTACACCCTTCCATCCTCAATAAATGCCCTCCCCACTAAGCTCTATAGGTGGGTAGACAGTTGTTTTTCAACCAAGGAGACTGTTTGCAATTGATTGTGTGCGTTTCTGGGATGGGTGTTACACAGATCTGAGTTCAATTTCCTATTTTATTTGTCTCTATTTTATTTCTTTTCTTTTCATCTTCTGTTCTACTCCTCTCCTGTCATCTCCCATCCCCCTGTCTACAAGCCATTGTACCGTCGTGGCCGAAAGTTGAGAGTGACACAAATATTAATTTTCACAAAGTCTGCTGCCTCAGTTTGTATGATGGCAATTTGCATATACTCCAGAATGTTATGAAGAGTGATCAGATGAATTGCAATTAATTGCAAAGTCCCTCTTTGCCATGCAAATGAACTGAATCCTCAAAGAACATTTACACTGCATTTCAGCCCTGCCACAAAAGGACCAGCTGATGTCATGTCAGTGATTCTCTCCTTAATAACACAGGTGTGAGTGTTGACAAGGACAAGGCTGGAGATCACTCTGTCATGCTGATTGAGTTCAAATAACAGACTGGAAGCTTCAAAAGGAGGGTGGTGCTTGGAGTCATTGATCTTCCTCTGTCAACCATGGTTACCTGCAAGGAAACACTTGCCGTCATCATTGCTTTGCACAAAAAGGGCTTCACAGGCAAGGATATTGCTGCCAGTAAGATTGCACCTAAATCAACCATATATCAGAACTTCAAGGAGAGCAGTTCAATTGTTGTGAAGAAGGCTTCAGGGTGCCCAAATAAAAATAACTTTAATGAAATGAGTTGACTCTTGACATGGGATCATTTCACTGAACAACAAAAGAAAGGGAATATTGAATGATCCTCAATGATCCATCATGAAACTAAAACTTCCGTTGTCTTCCTCTCAGGCTTCCATGTCTTCTCCCTGGACCTTCTCAATGTCCACCTCTTGAACATCAGACTGAGGCCTCATCTTCACTGTCACTTTCTAACCTTGTTGAGTATGACTCAAAGTCAGGCTCTAAAAGCCTCAAATTTGCCCGGTTGGCCACCAATTTTTCAACCGTTGTATTGATCAGCCTGTTGCGTGCTTTTGTGTGTGTTCCCAAACAAGGACCAGTTGCACTGAGGCGGCTGATGGTGGGATTTGGAGGATGGAGCAACAGGGGAAAGAGCCTCAGATCCTCAAAGTCCCTTCCACCAGGTGGCTGATGAGATGTTGGCACGACTGCCATAATGCATCTCTAGCCCAAACCCTTGCTTGAAAGTATACTTCACCAGACTGCCAAGAACGTGACACGGTAGTGATGACACCATAGACCTTGTTGATCTCTGCACCAGACAAGATGCTCTTGCCAGCATACTTAGGGTCCAACATGTATGGGCTTCAGGTAGAAGTCTTTATGCTTTTTGGATGCATTTCAGAACTGCAGTTTCCTCTGCTTGGAGCAACAGTTTAGTGGGCAGGACAGCACGGATTTCTCCTCTTACATCTGCAAGCGGAGTCTGAAAATCAGACAGGATGGCATTGTCTCCCTCAATCCGTGCAATGGCTACTGCTATAGGTTTCAGGAGTTTCGGGCTGCTTTACCACTCTCTCCCAAAATGCATCATCCAGGAGGATCCTCTTGATGGGGCTGTCCATATCGGCAGACTGTGATATGGCCATTTCTTGAAGACTCCTTCCCCTCCAGGAGACTGTCAAACATGATGACAACACCAAATGGGTGTTGCAGGGCAGCTTCAATGTGATGCTCTTATTCTTCTCACTTTGCTTGATGAGGTAGATGTCTGCTATAACTTGACCTTCCACATACCTAACCATTTCCTTAACTCTTGTAGAGTTTATCCATTGTTTTCAGTGCCATGATGTCCTTGAGGAGCAGATTCAGTGCATGAGCACCACGGCCAATGGGTGTGATGTGAGGGTAGGACTCCTCCACTTTAGACCAAGCAGCCTTCATGTTCGCTGCATTGTCTGTAACCAGTGCAAATAGTTTCAGTGTTCCAAGATCATTGATGACTGCCTTCAGCTCATCTGCAATGTAATGACCGGTGTGTCTGTTGTCCCTTTTGTCTGTGCTCTTGTAGAATACTGGTTGAGGGGTAGAGGTAAAGTTAATTATTCCTTGCTCACGAACATTCGACCACACATCAGAGATGATTGCAATACAGTCTGTTTTCTCTATTTGCTTGACCTTCACTTGAACTCTGTTGAACTCTGCATCCAGAAAATGAGTAGATAAAGCATGTCTGGTTGGAGGGGTGCATGCTGGGCGAAGAACATTCAGAAATACACATTGCCTGTGAGCCATTTGCATACACAGCTCAAGCAAGACATTCATCAGCATTTCTCTGACTATGTTCCTCCATTGAGTCAAAAAAACTTCTGATTCCAGGAGGACAATGAACTGTTACTATTGATAAGGTGTCAGATTCCTAATTTTCACCTCAAATAGAAGTAGGAGGACTTTTGTCAGAGGTTGCCTGTTGTGAGCGCTGAGGGAACTTTATACACTTGGCCATATGATTCTGCATCTTTGTTCCATTCTTCACATATGATTTGGCATGGTATTTTCAAATGTACACAGCTTTTGCTTCTATATTAGCTGCAGTGAAATGTCTCCAGACATCAGATAGTGCCCATGGTGTTTTCCTGTAAATACGAGTAGAAAAAAATAATAATACAATTCCATGTACAGATAATAGTTAAGCAGTTAGGTTAAGTAAATGTGGTGTGCTTGCTAGTGTTTAAGTATTTACGGTTGTGAAATAGTAGTAGCAGTGACGGCAATAGTACAGTTAGTAGTAGCAGGGTTTTCAAAGGATATGTGTTCGTTATAGTATTATAGTGACCTATTTTGGGGTGGCTTGTAGGTATGGAGTTATTATAGTGGGCTATTATAAACTCAGCAAAAAAAGAAAAGCCCCTTTTTCAGGACCCCGTCTTTCAAATATAATTCGTAAAAATCCAAATAACTTCACAGATCTTTATTGTAAAGGGTTTAAACACTGTTTACCAATGAACCATAAAGAAATTAATCAACATGCACCTGTGGAATGGTCGTTAAGACACTAACAGCTTACAGATGGTAGGCAATTAAGGTCACAGTTATGATCACTTAGGACACTAAAGAGGCCTTTCTACCGACTCTGAAAAACAAAAATAAAGATGCCCAGGGTCCCTGCTCATCTGTGTTAACGTACCTTAGGGATGCTGCAAGGAGGTATGAGGACTGCAGATGTGGCCAGGGCTTTTACATTTCAATGTCCGTACTGTGAGATGCCTAAGACAGGTCTACAGAGAGATAGGATGAACAGCTGATCGTCCTCGCAGTGGCAGACCACGTGTAACAACACCTGTACAGGATCGGTACATCCGAACATCACACCTGAGGGACAGGTACAGGATGGCAACAACAACTGGCCGAGTTACACCAGTAATGCACAATCCCTCCATCAGTGCTCAGACTGTCCTCAATAGGCTGAGAGAGGCTGGACTGAGGGCTTGTAGGCCTGTTGTAAGGCAGGTCCTCACCAGACATCACAGGCAAGAACGTCGCCTATGGGCACAAACCCTCCGTAGGTGGACCAGACAGGACTGGCAAAAAGTGCTCTTCACTGACGAGTCGCAGTTTTGTCTCACCAGGGGTGATGGTCAGATTTGCGTTTATCATCGAAGGAATGAGCGTTACACTGAGGCCTGTACTCTGGAGTGGGATTGATTTGAAGGTGGAGTGTCCATGTTCTGGGGTGGTGTGTCACAGCACCGCCGGACTGAGCTTGTTATTGCAGTCAATCTCAATGATGTGCATCACAGGGAAGACATTCTCCTCCCTCGTGGCACCCTTCCTGCAGGCTCATCCTGACATGACCCACCAGCATGACAATGCCACCAGCCATACTGCTCGTTCTGTGCATGATCTCCTGCAAGAAAGGAATGCCAGTGTTCTGCCATGGCCAGCGAAGAGCCCGGATCTCAATCCCATTGTGCACGTCTGGGACCTGTTGGATTCGGAGGGTGAGGGCTAGGGCCATTCCCCTCCAGAAATGTCCAGGAACTTGCAGGTGCCTTGGTGGAAGAGTGGGGTAACATCACACAGCAAGAACTGGCAAATCTTATGCAGTCCATGAGGAGAAGATGCACTGCAGTACTTAATGCAGCTGGTGGCCACACCAGATACTGACTGTTACTTTTAATTTTCACCCCCCCTTTGTTCAGGGACACATTCCATTTCTGTTAGTCACATGTCTGTGGAACTTGTTCAGTTTATGTCTCAGTTGTTGAATCTTGATATGTTCATACAAATATTTACACATGTTAAATATGCTGAAAATAAATGCAGTTGACAGTGAGAGGATTTTTCTTTTTTAGCCGAGTTTACATAATTCCATGTGTCATTTCATAATTTTGAGGTCTTCACTATTATTCTACAATGTGGAAGATAGCCCTATTTAGTACAAAATTTGTACGGACCAAATAGGGATCTCTTCTCTATACAAGTTTGCTGAAAATAAACAGTTGACAGTGAGAGGACGTTTCTTTTTTTGCTTAGTTTAGTAGACAAGAGTTGGTACTATATCATCACAAAAGCATATCGTGCGTTTTAAGCTCTCAAAATATTTGTTTGAACATTCTGAAGGTTTCGTCACAGTGATTTCAGTTTTAAATGTTGAAGCCTGCATTCCGCCTTTGAAATGAATGGGGATACAACAAGCTTTAGACTTTATGAAGTAGGAATGATAGTAAAAAGCTGTGTCGACGGCATGGAAGTTGAGTCAGTCAGCACATGTCAACATTGGGGTGGTGTTTGTAGCCATGGTCAGTAGTTCTGTGGTTGTGGACAGCAGTTGTGTGTGGTTCAGTAGTCGTGTGTGGTTCAGTAGTCGTGTGTGGTTCAGTAGTCGTGTGTGGTTCAGTGGTCAGTATACAAGCACAGTATTCCAGACCAGTCTGCACAGAATCTGTCTATGGCACCTGAAATGCATTGGGATTCATGGAAATATGGTCGTACTGTGAAAAGCAAACTGACCAGTGGCAGTCTGGACATTTTAAAGTGGTTTTGGCTTTTACGGTTTTGACACTACAGGTGGCAGCGGAATAATAAAAACTATGAAATGTTTCTAAAAGGTGTGCTTTTCTTTCAGCAAGCACACAAATTTTTCCAATCCTGATTAAAATGCCATGGCTGTTTAGCGTTTTGTGTTGGCTGGCTTTAGGAACATGTGGAGCATCTCTCAGCAGAGAGAGGTGTTCTGATTGCCAGCATATGAACTGCCTTGCAGCAGCTGTTTGATGCACAGGTTATGTCGGTGCATCTAACGAGCAGGAGATGATAAGCTTCCCCTAAAGTAAATTTAATTGCCAAAATTTGTGCCGAAACAGAAAAATACTATAATTCAAAGTATTACACCAGAAAGCATGATTTGGCCAAAGAGGATCGTTAACTTATTTTAAAAAATAGCTGGGGATTGCTTTAAGCACGCATTTTGGGCAGCTCGCAGCAAATAGCCTACCAAATAGCTGATTGTTGAGTTGCAGCTGTCAGTGAAAAGCAGTTATCAAAATTCTTAACTCCCAATTGCACGAACAGTAGCCTATTTTTTTGGCACCAGCGGAGAGCATCGGCCATTACCCATATTCACGGTCTTGATCATTACCACTGGAGAGTTTTTGGCGGGACAATAATTCCCTCCTCCAGGCTAGATGGATGTCATATTGCACAATGTGTCTCCCCTTTTCGTATGCCTAGATGAGAGAGTTGCATTTAAGACAAGGTTGTTTTTACTGCTCTGTTTGTCAGTGTCGGCAGAGTAGGCTACTATTTTGCGTGGTATTATATATCATATAAAGTGTAGTAGAATTGCATGAATAAAAGCCTAAACAGTTTCTGTTTGAGACACCTGCAGAGAGTGGGGTCACAGCCAAGATCACCATTGTACAGTGCCCCTGGAGCAATTAGGGTTTAGTGCCTTGCTCAAGGACACAGAGACAGATGATTAGATTTTTTTCCCCACCTTGTTGGCTCCGGTATTTGAAAACAGGAACCTTTCGGTTACTGGCCTTGAGGCTACGTGCCACCCGTCTGTGCATACCTGCATATGTGTGTTCATTTCCGCTTGTGTTTGTCTCCCATTATTCCCCTCTCTCTGTACACCATATCCGATAGCCTCTTATCTATGGTTTAATGAAACTTAAAAATTACTTCACTCAGGAAAACAGATTGCGGGTGCTTAATTCACTTTGTTTCCCCCTAAAATGCTGTTGTCGAGGAGAGCTTCCTGAGCTGGCGGAAGGAAACGGAAAACATTTACCCATTAGGAATAACAGATAAATACAGATATACTGAACAGAGGAGGAGCTCTGTGCTCAGGCTCTGTCTGTCTCTCTTTCACTCTTTCGCTTTTTCTTCTTATATCCCCTACACTCCCTTGTTTAAATTAACAGGGTAATAACTAACATATCAAGAAGCTTGGGGAAAACGGTGAGGAGAAAGAAGGAAAGAGAGTGACCGGATAGATAGAGAGAAGAGGTGGTAATGGCTTGAAATGAATGAGCGCTGATCAAGGTTTGTGAACACAAGAAACGGAAAGCAAATCAGAGCTAATTGATGTTCACTCATGCTAGCGCCTAGCCTAGCACACTAAACTATCAAAGGTCCCGTGCTGTAACGGTTTTGACTTGAGGTTATTATTTATAGGGGTGCCAGGTAGGTTGTGCCTACCAGAGAAAACATTTGTTTCTCATTTTGGTTTGGGAGGGAATGAGTCCCATCTGGTCCGTCAAGTCTACACCAATACAAAGGACTGTGTAAAAGTCAAGATGGAAATAAAATTTTCATAAACCCTTAAAACATTGGAAAGAACTTCAAAAACAACTGTATTCTTTTGCTTGGGTTGTATTACCAACAAATTATTACACACACATAATAATAACACAATTAGTTCTGGTTCATCCAGAAATGTCCTGTACCTCGGGCCTAGAGTCCAGCCTGGTAAAGGCGTTCAGGGAACTCAAGTGACTTTCTTCACGCAATGTTTGTCCGTTCATTCAATGTAGCGTAAACCCAGTATTAAATCATACAAACAATAAAGCCTATCAACTCTAATTAAGTCCTCCCCTACACCTAACTACACGAATCATCACAGTATACCTCACATCAAAACAAATGAAATACCGTATACAAAATGTTGTAGTCGGTCAGTCAGAAAATCCAAGCCGCCAACAGATTTCCAGCGGAGAAAGTGCACGAAGAACAGAGAGGTGTAGTCCACGGACCCAAAGAGTGGATCCGATCCTGGGTAAACTCTATTAGGCTATAAAACACACTTTAAAGGCAACAAAACAACCAGAACGGAGGGTTGAACACTTCTTCATCACTTTTGCGCAGCTGATGCTGGCTATTTAATTGGAAATTAAAGGGAAAGAGCCCTATTGGAAGGAGAAGCACTGAGACTGTTCAGAAAAATTCAGGTCCGTCACAGTGCTGCCGTTTTTAACGGAAATTACCCCATTAACTCACCCTTCACTTTAGTTGGTGTAACTGCTCTCTGAATATTCTACTGGATTATCCAATGTTAAGCCTTTAACCCTTTACACTTGTGGGAATTGGCATATATGGAAAGGGCTACATTGAAATTTCTTAAAGAAGAAATATGAAAAGTAGCGGTCTAAGGCACTGCATCTCAGTGGTAGAGGCATCACTACAATCCCTGGTTCGATTCCAGGCTGTATCACAACCGGCCATGACTGGGAGTCCCATAGGGTGGCGCACAATTGGCCCAGCGTCGTTAGGGTTTAGCCATCATTGTAAATAAGAATTTGTTCTTAACTGCCTTACCGAGTTAAATAAAGCTTAATTATTTTTTTTATAACCATGGTAGCAATTGAAAGGGAACAATTTGGAGATAATGGAAAAATTATTAGACCAAAGTTGAGGACAAAAAAGTTCACCTGACAAGACTGAATCCAAACATTACACTGTTCATTTTATGTGCATTTTACGTTTTGCTAAGTTAGTTGATAAAGAAATCTGAAAATACTCTCGATACACTCGGTAACATGATAACACCATTCCTGGAAAATGTGTGGTAGACAAAACAATTACAAGGTTTTGACTGAGAGGACCAACTGGTGTGTATACTATCCAAAAACGGCCCATTATAAATTGCAATCTGGGTCAGGTGGGCATGATTTGAAAGCTTGTTCTATTGCCAACATGACTAGCTAAGTAATTTTGGCATGCATAGATCGGAGTCATGAGTGCTTTCAGTTGCATGTGCCTCACACTTTATCTTCACAAAAAAACAAACAGGCTCTGAACAACCCAGGGTATGAAGCAACGTAATTTCGTAACTGAACATCAAACACAGTGATCATAAACTTTGACACTGTATATGGCATGAGTTTTATGATTTGGAAATGTTAAGTGCACATTTGAACTCATGGGTATTTGACTTGTTTGTATGACATCAACGCGATATGTATTATAATCCTCAACATCTCATCTTTCAAAATACATAGAATCATCATAATTTACATAATTTTACCCACAAAAGTTGCCCAATTACCAGGAGGGATGGGGCAACTTCTTGTCACATGCAGTGCTCACCTTATGAACGGCTGTCAGCCAAAACCCATACAATGCTGTGTAGCGCAGAGCCAGAGCTCTGACATCATGTATAGAATGTTACTGTACAGCCACTACATTCCAATTTATGTGTTATTAGTGCCCAAATCTGCCATTTTCAACCTACAGTATATACGGGTATGAGTGTAAAGGACGACAGGGGCTATACCTAACTTTTGCCCCTGAATGTGCTCTTGAGCCAAAAGGGGTGCCCAAAATGAACAGAAATATTGTTAATTAAATGTAAAGTTAATTTTTAAATTGTATATCTTTGAGAGCACAATGCACAGCAAACAGTGCATTGTGATGTCACGCATCTTGAGCAGCGAAGGGGTAAACGTGTTATCCATTGAGCAGTGAAGAGGTTAAAATGTGTTATCAATTGAGCAGTGAAGGGGTTACTTTTTTTAAACAATATACTGTGTTAGCCCAGACTAATGTTTAGTAAACCTTTGAAATACTTACTCGTCTGCGTGAAAGCAAAACGCATCAGAGCACCCATTCTGCTGTATAATTGTCTACTTAAATCAGCCTTTCTGTTGTGCCGTTTCTCAGTTAACAGGAACCATGTTAAAGGGACAATCTGCTATTCGGAAAACAACAGAGCAGCCAACACGTCACTTTTTGGGGCATTAAGCTGAGGGATGTGGCTTGAGAAATATAACCACTCTCATTTATAAGTGTAACGGATTTCCTTAGGTGAAGGAGAGTCAGACCAAAATGCGGCATGGCTATTGCATCCATGTTTAATGAAAACGAAGTAAACACGAATCAAATACAAAAACAATAAAAATAAAAAAAACTGCCTAATACAGCCTAATACTGGTGCAAAGTAACACAGAGACAGAACAGGGATACTGGTGCAAAGTAACACAGAGACAGAACAGGGACAATCACCCACAAAACCCAACACCAAACAG